>NC_090324.1:71172145-71193362 GCF_040869045.1 Eurosta solidaginis | reverse complement strand
CGGCTTAGAGACGGCAGCACTCCTTAGTTTTGCTAATATTCGTAACACTGCCCTCCACCTAAGTCTGATCGTCCCGATCAGACAAATCTCTCGATCTAAACGCTGCTAGCATCGCCAAATGTACCACTCTTCTACTCCGTGGTTTCTCAATGCTTTGTATGCGGTAGATGGTATCACTGATCTTCTTCACAACCTTGTACGGGCCTTCCCAACTGCACCGAAATTTGGATGGAACACCTTAACGCCGGTGAGGGTTGTATAACAGTACCAAATCTCCCGCTAAGAAACCTTCTGAATTATTTTCCTTGCCGTACCTGTGTTTCATCTTACTATTCATTATCCTGGATCGTTCGCTCGCACTCTGTTGCTCGGCCAATGAAGAACTACTTCGCAGAGCTTGCGCTGGACGGATTTGCTTTGCATAATCAGTATCGTTCCGACGCTTCACAACAATAGTGTGCCTTGGCTTGAAACCAACCTTGCATTCTTTCTTCGTTTTAGTACGTCCGTTAGGGCTTTTCAATGCCAGTGTTTCGCTCACAGGTACCTTCGGTTTTGATTTGTTTGGCCCATTTGTTCCATCAAACTTTACCTTTGAATTTCGTGGCCTTCGTCGAGTCTTCTCCACCAGTACCCGATTAGTGCTGAACCCTTTTCCCAAACTAAAGTTAAGTGGCACATCTTGGTTCTCATAGCGCATCACCCTTCTCTGCATATCGATCTTGATGTCATGGTCAACCAAGAAATCCACTCACAATATAACTTCATCAACAATCTCCGCCACAACAAATGTGTGTAGAACCATGACCTTCCCAATCAATACTTCACATATCACTTCTCCCTGAACTTGGTTATACTCGCCAGTGAACGTACGCAACTATGCTCCGGGTAACAGTTTTACTCTCCTGTTGACCAAGTCAGATCGGATCAAGGAATGAGATGCGCCCGTATCTACAGTCAGTACTCGTTCTTTGCCATCCACATTCCCTCTGACGGTAAGACTGCTCGATTTTCTAACAATTTGCGACACAGATATCACAGGGCATTCAATAGCTGGATCTAGCTCTCTACCTCTTACTCGCTCTTGCTCATCTCCTCCAGCTTTGCGTTTACGCCCACCCACATTGTTGGAACTATTAAGGTCAAGATCGCAATGACGTGCAATGTGACCGGACTTCCCGCATTTGAAGCATTTGATAACTTTTTCACTCCGCTTTTGCGATCCTTTCAGCGCCTCCAATAAATGCGTCTACCCACTCTGGCCTTTCTACTTCCACACGGCGTGCTTTGAAAACTGGCTTACTCAATAGCGACGCTGTTTCTTGAGTCAGTGCATAGGATACCGTTTCTGCGAATGTGGGTTTTGGGTTTGCATATGTCGCTCGCTTCGTTTCTACGTCCCGTATGCCATTTATAAAACTCTGGATTTTTACCCTCTCGGTGTACTCCACGGGTGCGTCCGCATATGCCAAATGTGCCAACCTTTCAACATCCGAAGCAAACTCCTGCAATGTCTCATTTGCTTTTTGGTAGCGGTTTTGCAACTCAATTTGGAATATCCCTTTTCTATGCTCGCTTCCATAACGTCGTTCTACAGCAGCCATCAATGCGTCATAACTGTTCCGTTCGTACTCTGGAATAGTCTGTAAGATTTCGGCAGCTGGCCCTTTCAATGCTACGAAGAGTGCAGCAACTTTATCTTCCGCATTCCAGTTGTTCACTGCCAAGGTCTTCTCAAACACAAGGATGGTGTTTTTACCTTTGGATTGCTTGCTCAAACAGCTGGGCGACCTTTTAAATCATCTACTCCTGCCTGAAATTGAGCCATTTTTGCATCCGGCGCTTTCAGTTTTGATGATACCTGTTCCAAAATTTCTGCCGACAATTCAGATATACGTGCCTCTTGCGCTTCCAACTGAGATGCCATATATGTCTTTTGGTCTTCCAGTTGAGATGACACGTGCGACGTCATTTCTGAAATACGTGCCTCCTGTGATTCCAGTTGGGATGCCATATATGTTTTCTGCTCTTCCAGTTGGGATGCCATATATGCCTTCTGTTCTTCCTGATGTTATACGGGTTTCTTGCGATAACAGTTGGGATGCCATATCGGTTGATATTTGTGACGACATTTCTGTTATACGTGCCTCCTGTGATTCCAGTTGGGATGCCAAATATGTTTTCTGCTCTTCCAGTTGGGATGCCAATTGCGACGATATTGATGTTACTGTCGATGTTTGTGCAGATATTGCAGCCAATATCATGTTCAAATCTGTGCTGGTAACTTTCTGCGATGTTTCGTTTTTCTCTTCAATTTTTGTTGTTGTTTCGTCCCCATCAGGATAAAAGACAAACTCGTCCACATCATTTCCTTGCGACTCCATTACCTCTCGTAGCCGTGCTTGAAGTTGGTTCTTATTGCCGGTTGTATTTAATCCACGGTTCTCCAACTCCTTTTTCAGTTGCTGGATCTTCAATTCACTGACCTTTGCCATGTCCAAGTTGTATTCCCAATCTTCGGAATTTATTCAACAATTCCTCTTCTGACACCAATTGTAACGAATTTGCTGCAAATCCTCTTATTTGCCCTTTTGTTAGGTTCGTATCGCTAAACTGTTGAATAAATAACTCCAATATTGAATAATGGAAAAATGGCCTTTATTAAAATACTTCACAATAACACTCAAACTGCGCAACGAATAGCTTAATAACCAAACTGATTGATAGCTCAATGAAAACCTACTATTCAAAATAATACTACTATTGCTCGCTAGATATCGTCTTAATCGAAACTGCTTGACAACTCAAATCAAACTGAATTCCAGCGCCTTCTACATCTGTCGCCTTTTATACTCTTTGGTTTCCTCGTTCGCATTTTCTAGAATCTACTAGCATTGTCCATGAGCTCTCAAACTTCTCAGCTATAACTAAAATTGCACAATTTTATACATTTTCTAGGCGCTTCCAGAATCTAATAGTCCAGTAGCTCTCAAACTTCTCAGCTGTAACTACAATTGCACAATTTTATAGTTTTTCTCATTGCATACTTATAGGAGTATCTCAGATATATGCATGTGTTAGTGTATTGACTCTCCGCTGCTCGTATACGTACATGGTACATATATGTGGACGCAGTTATTGTTTCGTTTATGTAGATACATAATGATTGAATTATTGATGTGCATTCACGTCACTGCTTAGCATCGGCTTAGAGACGGCAGCACTCCTTAGTTTGCTAATATTCGTAACAATATATATATGATGGTATATATAGTATATATAACAGCTAGAAGCTTCAAATTTCACCAAATGCTTACGTGTATAGCATATATTGATGTCTGAAAAATCATTGAGATCGGGTGTATACATAGTATATATCTCATACAACCGATTGTTCAGATAAGAAACTTTGCGCAATTTCTGCCCCGTTTTAACAGCTAGAAGCTTCAAATTTCACCAAATGCTTACGTATATAGCATATATTGTTTTCCGAAAAAATCATAGAGATCGGTGGTATATATATTATATACTTCATACAAACTGTCATTTTTGCCCCTTTTTGTATGCAAACTAGTCTCAATTTTTGAGATTTCTTGATAAAATTTGGTGAGCAGGTGTACTTGGATGTCCGATTAGACATTTGTCGGAACCGGCCGGATCGGACCACTATAGCATATATCCTCCATACAACCGATTTTTCAGAAAAAGAGGATTTTTGTAATATCTTACTCAATTTAACAGATTGAAGCTTCAAACTTCACCATATATTTTCGTATATTGCACATATTGTTGCCTGAAAAAATTGATGAGATCGGTCGTATATATAGTATATATCCCCCACAAACGATTGTTCAGATAAGAAACTTTTCGTAATTACTGCCCTATTTTAAGAGCTAGAGGCTTCAAATTTCAACGACTGCTTACGTATATAGCATATATTGTTGTCTGAAAGAATCATACAGATCGGTGGTATATATAGTATATGTAGTAGGTGGTATATATAGTATATGGAAGTCTATTTTCTGTGCTAAAAATGCCTCTGAATGCTTTGAAATTTTTCTGCTGCAGTTATCTGATATATTTAGTAGAAATCTCCCCCTTCTTCGAAGCAAAATACAGGTTAAAAAAGCTTAAAAATCTTAGAAATAAGTATTTTAACTTGTACAAAGCAACCAACGACTTTTCATTTAGAGATCGATATTTATTATACATGAATCAGTTCAATGTGCTTGATAAGTTTTTATATAATAAATACATCTCCCGTTTCGAAGAAGAGTTAAAGCAAAATCCCAAGGCCTTTTGGAACTTTGTCCGTACAAAAAAAGGTTGCTCCAATATTCCAACCTCTGTCAATTTTAATGGCATTAGTTCAAACAGTTTAGTGGAAACAGTGAACCTTTTTGCTGATTTTTTCAAATCTAATTTTGTTGTTGACTCTAATATTTCTGATGTTAGGGTTGGTTCTGATACAGCTAATTCCTTGGACTTTGGCTCATTATTGGTATCGGAATCAGATATTATTATTGGCATCTCGTCCCTACAATCTTCTTTAAAAAAAGATATTGATGGGCTGTCTTCTTTTTTGGTTAAAAAATGTAGTAGTTCGCTATGCGTGCCGTTGTGCCATATCTTTAATGTGTCATTGTCCACTGGCGTTTTCATTGATCGATGGAAATTGGCTTCTATTACTCCAATCTTCAAGTCTGGAAATAAGAGCAGGGTAGCAAACTACAGGCCAATCTCTAAACTATCAACCTGTTCAAAACTGTTTGAGAAAGTAGTAAAGGAGAAGTTGGCTTTTGCTATTTTGTTTTTAAATTAAATTAACTGATATGGGAGGGGTGAAAGAATTACTACTCATAGAACAAAGGAGTGAACCTACAATTAGCTAAAACCAAAGAGAATTTTTTAGATGAAAATAGTGTTGCTTTTTCGGGTATTTAGTTGGTTAAAATATTACAAAAAGTGTAATTATAGTTATAACAGTTCGTTACACGATTCATTTAAAAAACTCAAAAATAGAACGAAAAAGCTGTATTACTTACTTACTTACTTACTTACTTAATTGGCGCTTAACCGTCTAAACGAAAAGCTGTATTAGATTGAAGATAAAACATACGGAATTTTAATTACGAATAATTAGCAGCAAATCTACGGCCATAAAAGCTCATAATTTAAAAAGGCATGTGTGCTGAACTACCGGTTGCGAAGATACCTAAAATGATCCCGGAAGGGTCCCAAGATGATACTAAAATTCCCGGACAGATCCCGAAAATCATCCAGATATTAACCAGGAAGGATCCCAAAATGATTCCGAAATATTCCCGAAAAGTCGTGAAATAACCCTGATGGGATCCCGAACTGATCCCAAAACCCATCCCGAAATGATGCCAATATGATCCCGTAATAATACAGAAAAAGTCACGAAGTGACCCCTGAAAGGTCCCCAAATGGTCGCTAAACGATTCCGTATTAGTATCGAAAAAGTACCGAAACGAACCCAACGAGTTCCCAAACGGATCCCGGAAACCATACAGAAATGATACCGAAAGGCTCCCCAAATGATCCCGTATTAGTCCCGAAAAAGTATAGGAATGGCCCCCGACGGGATTCCTGACGGATCCCGAAAACCATCCAGAAATTATGCCGGAAGGGACACCAAATGATCCCGAAAAAGTCACGAAATGATCCCGACGGGATCCCGGATGGATCCCCGAAAACCACACAGAAATGATGCCGAAAGGGTCTCCAAATGATCCCGAAAAAGTCCCGAAATGACCCCGATGGATCCCGGACGTATCCCGAAAACAATCAAGAAATGATGGCGAAAGTGTCCCCAAATGATCCCGTATTAGTCGGGGAAAAGTCTCGAAATGACCCCCGACGGGATCCCGGACGGATCCCGAAAACCAACCAGAAATGATGCCGAAAGGGTCTCCAAGTGATCCCGAAAAAGTCCCGAAATGACCCCGATGGATCCCGGACTTATCCCGAAAACAATCAAGAAATGATGGCGAAAGTGTCCCCAAATGATCCCGTATTAGTCGGGAAAAGTCTCGAAATGACCCCGACGGGATCCCGGACGGATCCCGAAAACCAACCAGAAATGATGCCGAAAGGGTCTCCAAGTGATCCCGTATTAGTCGCGAAAAAGTCCCGAAATGACCCGGACGGATCCCCAAAACCATCTTGAAATGATGCCGGAGGGTACCCCAAATGATCCCGAAAAAGTCCTGAAATTACCCCGACGGCATCCCGGATGGATCCCGAAAACCATCCAGAAATGATGGCGAAAGGGTCTCCAAATGATCCCGTATTAGTCCCGAAAAAGTCCCGAAATGACCACGACGGGATACCGGACGGGTCCCCAAAACCATCATGAAATGATGCCGAAAGGTACCACAAATGATCCCGAAAAAGTCCTGAAATTACCCCGACGGGATCCCGGACAGATCCCGAAAACCATCCAGAAATGATACCGGAAGGGACCCCAAAGGATCCCAAAAAAGTCCCGAAATGACCCCGATGGGATCCCGGACGGATCCCGAAAACCATCCAGAAATGATGCCGAAAAGCTCCCCAAATGATCCCGTATTAGTCCCGAAAAAGTCCCGAAATGACCCCGACGGGATCCCGAAAGGATCGCGAAAACTATCCAGAAATTAAGCCGGAAAGGTCCCCAAATGATCCCAAAATAGTCCCGAAATTACCCAGCTGGGATCCCGAACGGATCCCGAAAACCATCCAGAAATGATGCCGAAAAGCTCCCCAAATGATCCCGTATTAGTCCCGAAAAAGTCCCGAAATGACCACGACGGGATCCCGGACGAATCCCGAAAACCATCCAGAAATGATACCGGAAGGGACCCCAAAGGATCCCAAAAAAGTCCCGAAATGACCCCGACGGGATCCCGGACGGATCCGCAAAACCATCTTGTAATGATGCCGGAAGGCACCCCAAATGATCCCGAAAAAGCCCCGAAATGACCCCGATGGGATCCCGGACGGATCCCGAAAACCATCCAGAAATGATGCCGGAAGGGACCCCAAATGATCCCGAAAAAGTCCCGAAATGACCCCGATGGGATCCCGGACGGATCCCGATAACCATCCAGAAATGATGGCGAAAGAGTCTCCACCTGATCCCGTATTAGTCCCGAAAAAGTCTCGAAATTACCACGACTAGATCCCGAAAGGATCGCGAAAACTATCCAGAAATGAAGCCGGAAAGGTCCCCTAATAGTCCCGAAATTACCCTGCTGGGATCTCGAACGGATCCCGAAAATCATCCAGAAATGATGCCGAAAGTCTCCCCAAATGATCCCGTATTAGTCCCGAAAAAGTACAGGAATGTCCCAGAAGGGTTCCCAAACGGATACCGGAAACCATCCAGAAATGATACAGAAAGGCTCCCAAATGATCCCGTATTAGTCCCGAAAAAGTACAGGAACAGCCCCGACGGTATTCCTGACGGATCCCGAAAACCATCCAGAAATTATGCCGGAATGGACACCAAATGATCCCGAAAAAATCCCGAAATAGCCCCGATGGGACCCCGAACGGATCCCGAAAACCATCCAGAAATGATCCCGTATTAGTCCCGAAAAAGTACAGGAATAGCCCCGACGGGATTCCTGACGGATCCGGAAAACCATCAAGAAATTATGCCGGAAGGGACCCCAAGTGATCCCGAAAAAGTCCCGAAATGACCCCGGTGGGATCCCCAACGGATCCCAAAAACCATCCAGAAATGATGCCGAAAGGCTCCCCAAATGATCCCGCATTAGTCCCGAAAAAGTGCAGGAATGGCCCTGACGGGTTCCCAAACGGACACCGGAGACCATCCAGAAATGATACCGAAAGGCTCCCAAAATGATCCCGTATTAGTCCCGAAAAACTACAGGAATAGCCCCGACGGGATTCCCGACGGATCCGGAAAACCATCCAGAAATTATGCCGGAAGGGACACCAATGATCCCGAAAAAGTCTCGAAATGATCCCGACGGGATCCCGGACGGATCCCGAAAACCAACCAGAAATGATGCCGAAAGGGTATCCAAATGATCCCGTATTAGTCGCGAAAAAGTCCCGAAATGACCCCGACGGAATCCGGACGGATCCCGAAAACCATCCAGAAATGATGGCGAAAGGGTCCCCAAATGATCCCGTATTAGTCGGGGAAAAGTCTCGAAATGACACCGACGGGATCCCAGACGGATCCCGAAAACCATCCAGAAATGATGGCGAAATGGTCTCCAAATGATCCGTATTAGTCGCGAAAAAGTTCCGAAATGACCCCGATGGGATCCCGGACGGATCCCGAAAACCATCCAGAAATGAACTTGGAAGAGACCCCAAATGATCCCGGAAAAGTCCCAAAATAACCCCAATGGGATCCCGAACGGACCCCGAAAACCATCCAGAAATGATGGCGAAAGGGTCTCCAAATGATCCCGTATTAGTCCCGAAAAATATCCAGAAATGATGCCGGAAAGGTTCCCAAATAGTCCCGAAATGACCCTGACGGGATCCCGGACGGATCCCGAAAACCATCTTGAAATGATGCCGGAGGGTACCCCAAATGATCCCGAAAGAGTCCTGAAATTACCCCGACGGCATCCCGGACGGATCCCGAAAACCATCCAGAAATGATGGCGAAAGGGTCTCCAAATGATACCGTATTTGTCCCGAAAAAGTCCCGAAATGACCACGACGGGATCCCGGACGGGTCCCCAAAACCATCTTGAAATGATGCCGGAAGGTACCCCAAATGATCCCGAAAAAGTCCTGAAATGACCCCGACGGGATCCCAGACAGATCCCGAAAACCATCCAGAAATGATATCGGAAGGGACCCCAAAGGATCCCAAAAAAGTCCCGAAATGACCCCGATGGGATCCCGGACGGATCCCGAAAACCATCCAGAAATGATGCCAGAAGGGACCCCAAATTACCCCGAAAAAGTCCCGAAATGACCCCGATGGGATCCCGGACGGATCCCGAAAACCATCCAGAAATGATGCCGGAAGGGACCCCAAATGATCCCGAAAAAGTCCCGAAATTACCCCGATGGGATCCCGGACGGATCCCGAAAACCATCCAGAAATGATGGCGAAAGGGTCTCCAAATGATACCGTATTAGTCCCGAAAAAGTTCCGAAATGACCCCGAAAAAGTCCCGAAATGACCCCGATGGGATCCCGGACGGATCCCGAAAACCATCCAGAAATGATGCCGTACGGGACCCCAAATGATCCCCAAAAAGTCCCGAAATGACCCCGATGGGATCCCGGACGGGTCCCGAAAACCATCCAGAAATGATGGCGAAAGGGTCTCCAACTGATCCCGTATTAGTCCCGAAAAAGTCTCGAAATTACCACGACGGGATCCCGAAAGGATCGCGAAAACTATCCAGAAATGAAGCAGGAAAGGTCCCCAAATGATCCCCTAATAGTCCCGAAATTACCCTGCTGGGATCCCGAACGGATCCCGAAAACCATCCAGAAATGATGCCGAAAGGCTCCCCAAATGATCCCGTATTAGTCCCGAAAAAGTACAGGAATGTCCCAGAAGGGTTCCCAAACGGATACCGGAAACCATCCAGAAATGATACAGAAAGGCTCCCCAAATGATCCCGTATTAGTCCCGAAAAAGTGCAGGAATGGCCCCGACGGGTTCCCAAACGGACACCGGAAACCATCCAGAAATGATGGCGAAATGGTCTCCAAATGATCCCGTATTAGTCGCGAAAAAGTTCCGAAATGACCCCGATGGGATCCCGGACGGATCCCGAAAACCATCCAGAAATGAACTTGGAAGAGACCCCAAATGATCCCGAAAAAGTCCCAAAATGACCCCGATGGGATCCCGGACGGATCCCGAAAACCATCCAGAAATGATGGCGAAAGGGTCTCCAAATGATCCCGTATTAGTCCCGAAATTACCCCGATGGGATCCCGGAAAGATCCCGAAAAATATCCAGAAATGATTCCGGAAAGGTTCCCAAATAGTCCCGAAATGACCCCGAGGGGATCTCGAAAACCATCCAGAAATGATGCCGGAAGGGACCCCAAATGATCAAGAAAAAGTACCGAAATGGCCCCGAAGGGATCCCGGACGGATCCCGAAAACCATCCAGAAATGATGCCGGAAGGGACCCCAAATGATTAAGAAAAAGTTCCGAAATGACCCCGACGGGATCCCGGACGGATAACGAAAACCATCCAGAAATGATGCCGGTAGGTACCCCAAATGATCCCGAAAATTTTCCGAAATGACCCGTCGGGATCCCGAACGGATCACGAAAACTATCCAGAAATGATGCCGGAAAGTTCATCAAATGATCCCCTAATAGTCCCGAAATGACCCTGACGGGATCCCGGACGGATCCCGAAAACCATCCAGAAATGATGCCGAATGGGCACCCAAATGATCCCGTATTAGACGAGAAAAATTCCCGAAATGACCCCGACGGGATCCCGGGCGGATCTCGAAAACCATACAGAAATGATGGCGGAAGATACCCCAAATGATCCCTAAATAGCCCCGAAATGGCCGCGACGGTTTCCCGGACATATCCCGAAAACCATCCAGAAATGATGCCGCAAGGGACCAACAATAACCCCGAAAAAGTCCCGTAATGATCCCGGAAACCATCAAGAATTTATCTCTCAAAGTTACGCAAATGATCCCGAAAATACCACGACGGGATGCCGGACGGATTCCGAAACCCATCCAGAAATGATGCCGGAAGGGTCCCCTAATGATCGTAAAATAGTCCCGAAATGATCCCGGAATAGTCCCGAAAATGTCCCAAAATAACCCCGACGGGATCCCGGACGGAGCCCGAAAACTATACAGAAATTATCCCGGAAGGGTCCCAAAATGATCCCGAAATAGTCCCGAAAAAGTCCCGAAATGACCTCGACGGGATCCCGGACGGATCCCGAAAACCATCCAGAAATGATCCCGGAAGGGTCTCGATATGACCCTAATGGGATTACAAATAAGGTGAAGGTAATTATAAAACCATGTTAAAAAGGCAGCAGGAGCGTTGGAGCGAATGAAAAGTTACAAAGAAACATACAGGTAAAGCTAATAAAAGCGTGCTAATGAAAACAATTAAAGGAGGGCGGATGGCGGGAGGAGACGGAGAGCACCACCGGTCGTTTTTCCAAATTGTTTAGATCTCGATCTGTATGAGCCAGATACCAAAAATTATACATTTAGAAGAACATTTATATTGAGTTATAACAATTTATAGACTTTACACCAGAGGGGGAGATAAAACGGGGGGGAGGCGGCGGAGGGTGTCACTGCTTACTTTGTAAGCCCTCGACTTATTTGACCCCTTGAGTCTGTGATATACGTAGTAGTATAGTAGTATACGTAGAGTATACGTAGTATACGTAGAGTTATAATGTGTAAAAATGATTAAAAAGTAATTGCTCGAAGGGGTCGTGGGACCCCCACCCCTCTTTCCATGTTTGAAAAAAATTTCGCTAGTAGACTACTGTGTGTGTCCCAAATTTCATCAAAATCCGTGTAGCCATTCTGGCGTGATTCAGTCGCAAAGACGAAAAAATATAATAATTAAATTATAACTGTTCCTAGGGGGCGGCGACCACGCCCCTGTGAAAAATATATAGCTACTAGATCCTTCTAGACTATTGGCTATATGTGTGCAAAATTTCATCCAAATCGGTCCAGCCGTTCTTGCGTGATTGAGTCACAAAGACAAACGTCTGGACAAACATCCAAACATCCAAACATCTAAACATCCAAACATCCAAACTTTGCCATTTATGATATATATATATTATATATATATAGTATATATATATTTTTTTTTTGGGATTTCGGCCCCATTTTAACAGCTAGAAGCTTCAAATTTCACCAAATGCTTACGTGTATAGCATATATTGATGTCTGAAAAAATCATTGAGATCGGGTGTATACATAGTATATATCTCATACAACCGATTGTTCAGATAAGAAACTTTGCGCAATTTCTGCCCCGTTTTAACAGATAGAAGCTTCAAATTTCACCAAATGCTTACTTATATAGCATACATTGTTGTCTGAAAAAATCATAGAGATCGGTGGTATATTTATTATATACTTCATACAAACTGCCATTTTTGCCCCTTTTTTACGGATAGAAGCTTCAAAATTCATTAAGTTTCATCAAATAGTTACGTTTACTTCATATATTTTTGAAATACGTGATTCGTAGTCGTAGTTTTTACATGCAGACCACAAAAAACGTGAAGCTTTGTATCCTCACACAAAGTACCTACCTATTTTTATACCTTTCATGAAAATGAAATGGTATATTAATTTCGTCACGAAACCCATAATTGTAAGTCCTTAAAGGAAAATAGATAGACCCACCATTAAGTATACCGAAATAATCAGAATGAAGAGCTGAGTTGATTTAGCCATGTCCGTCTGTCTGTCTGTCCGTCTGTCTGTTTGTATGCAAACTAGTCCCTCAATTTTTGAGATAGCTTGATAAAATTTGCTGAGCAGGTGTATTTGGGTGTCCGATTAGACATTTGTCGGAACCGGCCGGATCGGACCACTATATCATATATCTTCCATACAACCGATTTTTCAGAAAAAGAGGATTTTTGTAATATCTGACTCAATTTAACAGATTGAAGCTTCAAACTTCACCATATACTTTCGTATATTGAACATATTGTTGCCTGAAAAAATTGATGAGATCGGTCGTATATATAGTATATATCCCCCACAACCGATTGTTCAGATAAGAAACTTTTCGTAATTACTGCCCTATTCTAAGAGCTAGAGGCTTCAAATTTCAACGACTGTTTACGTATATAGCACATATTGTTGTCTGAAAAAATCATAGAGATCGGTGGTACATATGTTATAAACCCCATATAAAGTGTATTTTTTCCCCCTTTTTTACGGCTAGGAGGTTCAAAATTCAAAACATTTCATCAAATAGTTACGTTTACGTCATATATTGTTGAAATACGTGAATCGTAGTCATAGTTTTTACACGCAGCCCACAAAAAACCTGAAACTTTGCATCCTCACACAAAGTACCTACCTACTTTTATACCTTTCATGAAAATGAAATGGTATATTAATTTCGTCACGAAACCCAAAATTGTAAGTCCTTAAAGGAAAATAGATAGACCCAACATTAAGTATACCGAAATAGTCAGGTTGAAGAGCTGAGTTGATTTAGCCATGTCCGTCTGCCCGTCTGTCCGTCTGTCTGTTTGTATGCAAACTAGTCCCTCAATTTTTGAGATATCTTGATAAAATTTGGTGAGCGGGTGTATTTGGGTGTCCGATTAGACATTTGTCGGAACCGGCCGGATCGGACCACTATAGCATATATCCTCCATACAACCGATTTTTCAGAAAAAGAGGATTTTTGTCATATCTTACTCAATTTAACAGATTGAAGCTTCAAACTTCACCATATAATTTCGTATATTGCACATATTGTTGCCTGAAAAAATTGATGAGATCGGTCGTATATATAGTATATATCCCCCACAACCGATTGCTCAGATAAGAAACTTTTCGTAATTACTGCCCTATTTTAAGAGCTAGAGGCTTCAAATTTCAACGAATGCTTACGTATATAGCATATATTGTTGTCTGAAAAAATCATAAAGATCGGTGGTATATATAGTATATATATGGTGGTATATATAGTATATATATATAGTATATATATATATTTTCGCAATTTTAGCCCCATTTTAACAGCTATAAGCTTCAAATTCCACCGAATGCTTACGTATATGGCATATATTGTTGTCTGAAAAAATCATAGAGATCGGTTGTATATATAGTATATATCTCATTCAACCGATTGTTCAGATAAGAAACTTTTCGCAATTTCTACCCCATTTTAACAGCTATAAGCTTCAAATTTCACCGATTGCTTACGTATATAGTATATATTGCTGTGTCAAAAAATCATAGAGATCGGTGATATATATAATATATATATGATGGTATATATAGTATATATATAGTATATATATATTTTTTTTGCGATTTCTGCCCCATTTTAACAGCTAGAAGCTTCAAATTTCACCAAATGCTTACGTGTATAGCATATATTGATGTCTGAAAAAATCATTGAGATCGGTGGTATACATAGTATATATCTCATACAACCGATTGTTCAGATAAGAAACTTTGCGCAATTTCTGCCCCGTTTTAACAGCTAGAAGCTTCAAATTTCACCAAATGCTTACGTATATAGCATATATTGTTGTCTGAAAAAATCATAGAGATCGGTGGTATATATATTATATATTTCATATAAACTGTCATTTTTGGCCCTTTTTTACGGCTAGAAGCTTCAAAATTCATCAAATTTCATCAAATAGTTACGTTTAGGTCATATATTTTTGAAATACGTGATCCCTAGTCATAGTTTTTACATGCAGACCACAAAAAACGTGAAACTTTGCATCCTCACACAAAGTACCTACCTATTTTTATACCTTTCATGAAAATGAAATGGTATATTAATTTCGTCACGAAACCCAAAATTGTAAGTCCTTAAAGGAAAATAGATAGACCCAACATTAAGTATACCGAAATAATCAGGTTGAAGAGCTGAGTTGATTTAGCCATGTCCGTCTGTCCGTCTGTCTGTTTGTATGCAAACTAGTCCCTCAAATTTTTGAGATATCTTGATAAAATTTGGTGAGCGGGTGTATTTATGTGTCCGATTAGCCATTTGTCGGAAATGGCCGGATCGGACCACTATAGCATATATCCTCCATACAACCGATTTTTCAGAAAAAGAGGATTTTTGTCATATCTTACTCAATTTAACAGATTGAAGCTTCAAACTTCACCATATAATTTCGTATATTGCACATATTGTTGCCTGAAAAAATTGATGAGATCGGTCGTATATATAGTATATATCCCCCACAACCGATTGTTCAGATAAGAAACTTTTCGTAATTACTGCCCTATTTTAAGAGCTAGAGGCTTCAAATTTCAACGAATGCTTACGTATATAGCACATATTGTTGTCTGAAAAAATCATAAAGAGCGGTGGTATATATATATATTTTCGCAATTTTAGCCCCATTTTAACAGCTAGAAGCTTCAAATTTCACCGAATGCTTACGTATATGGCATATATTGTTGTCTGAAAAAATCATAGAGATCGGTTGTATATATAGTATATATCTCATTCAACCGATTGTTCAGATAAGAAACTTTTCGCAATTTCTACCCCATTTTAACAGCTATAAGCTTCAAATTTCACCGATTGCTTACGTATATAGTATATATTGCTGTGTCAAAAAATCATAGAGATCGGTGATATATATAATATATATATGATGGTATATATAGTATATATATATTTTTTTTGTTGCGATTTCTAGCCCATTTTAACAGCTAGAAGCTTCAAATTTCACCAAATGCTTACGTGTATAGCGTATATTGATGTCTGAAAAAATCATTGAGATCGGTGCTATACATAGTATATATCTCATACAACCGATTGTTCAGATAAGAAACTTTGCGCAATTTCTGCCCCGTTTTACAGCTAGAAGCTTCAAATTTCACCAAATGCTTACGCATATAGCATATATTGTTGTCTGAAAAAATCATAGAGATCGGGGGTATATATATTATATACTTCATATAAACTGTCATTTTTGGCCCTTTTTTACGGCTAGAAGCTTCAAAATTCATCAAATTTCATCAAATAGTTACGTTTAGGTCGTATTTTTTTGAAATACGTGATTCGTAGTCATAGTTTTTACATGCAGACCACAAAAAACGTGAAGCTTTGCATCCTCACACAAAGTACCTACCTAT
This sequence comes from Eurosta solidaginis, assembly GCF_040869045.1. NCBI lineage: Eukaryota > Metazoa > Arthropoda > Insecta > Diptera > Tephritidae > Eurosta > Eurosta solidaginis. Next base: position 71,177,518 of record NC_090324.1, on the reverse strand, counting down.
TTTTATACTCAGTTGAGCAGAGCTCACAGAGTATATTAAGTTTGATTGGATAACGGTTGGTTGTACATATATAAAGGAATCGAGATAGATATAGACTTCCATATATCAAAATAATCAGGATCGAAAAAAAATTTGATTGAGCCATGTCCGTCCGTCCGTCCGTCCGTCCGTCCGTCCGTTAACACGATAACTTGAGTAAATTTTGAGGTATCTTGATGAAATATGGTATGTAGGTTCCTGAGCACTCATCTCAGATCGCTATTTAAAATGAACGATATCGGACTATAACCACGCCCACTTTTTCGATATCGAAAATTTCGAAAAACCGAAAAAGTGCGATAACTCATTACAAAAGACAGATAAAGCGACGAAACTTGGTAGATGGGTTGAACTTATGACGCAGAATAGAAAATTAGTAAGATTTTGGACAATGGGCGTGGCACCGCCCACTTTTACAAGAAGGTAATTTAAAAGTTTTGCAAGCTGTAATTTGGCAGTCGTTGAAGATATCATGATGAAATTTGGCAGGAACGTTACTACTATTACTCTATATACGCTAAAAAAAATTAGCAAAATTGGATGAAGAACACGCCCACTTTTTAAAAAAAAATTTTTTTAAATTCAAATTTTAGCAAAAAATTTAATATCTTTAATGTATATAAGTAAATTAAGTCAAAATTCAACTCCAGTAATGATATGATGCAACAAAATACAAAAATAAAAGAAATTTTCAAAATGGGCGTGGCTCCGCCCATTTTCATTTAGTTTGTCTAGAATACTTTTATTGCCATAAGTCGAACAAAAATTTACCAATCCTTCTCAAATTTGGTAGGAGCATAGACTCTATGGCGGTAACTGTTCTCTGTGAAAATGGGCGAAATCGGTGGAAGCCACGCCCAGTTTTTATACACAGTCCACCGTCTGTCCTTCCGCTCGGCCATTAACACAATAACTTGAGCAAAATCCGATATATCTTTACTAAACTTAGCCCACGTACTTACCTGAGCTCACTTTTTCTTGGTATAAAAAATGGGCGAAATCTGACCATAACCACGCCCACTTTATCGATATCGAAAATTACGAAAAATGAAAAAAATGCCATAATTCTATACCAAACACGAAAAAAAGGGATGAAACATGGTAACTGGATTGGTTTATTGACGCAAAATATAACTTTGGAAAAACCTTTGTAAAATCGGTGTGACACCTACCATATTAGGTAGAAGAAAATGAAAAAGTTCTACAAGGCGAAATCAACAGCCCTTGGAATCTTCACAGGAATACTGTTAGTGGTATTGCATATATAAATAAATTAGCAGTACCCGACAGATGATTTTCTGGATCACCTGGTCCACATTTTGGTCGATATCGCGAGAACGCCTTCACATATACATCTAAGGGCCACTCGCTTTTAAAACCCTCATTAATACCTTTAATTTGATATCCATATCGTACAAAAACATACCAGAGTCACCCCTGTCCCACCCTAATGGCGATATCTCGAAAAGGCGTCCACCTATAGACCTAATGCCCCCTCCCTCTTAAAATGCTCAGTAACAGCTTTCGTTTGATACCCATATCGTACAAACATTCTAGAGTCACCCCTGGCCCACCCTAATGGCGATATCTCGAAAAGGAGTCCACCTATAGACCTAGTGTCCACTCCCTCTTAAAATGCTCAGTAACACCTTTCGTTTGATACCCATATCGTACAAACATTCTAGAGTCACCCCTGGCCCACCCTAATGGCGATATCTCGAAAAGGCGTCCACCTATAGACCTAATGCCCACTCCCTCTTAAAATGCTCAGTAACAGCTTTCGTTTGATACCCATATCGTACAAACATTCTAGAGTCACACCTGGCCCACCCTAATGGCGATATTTCGAAAAGGCGTCCACCTATAGAACTAAGGATTACTCCCTTTTAAAATACTCATTACCACCTTTCATTTGATACCCATATCGTACAAACACATTCTAGAGTCACCCTGGCCCACCCTAATGGCGATATCTCGAAAAGGCGTCCACCTATAGACCTAATGTCCACTCCCTCTTAAAATGCTCAGTAACACCTTTCGTTTGATACCCATATCGTACAAACATTCTAGAGTCACCCCTGTCCCACCCTAATGGCGATATCTCGAAAAGGCGTCCACCTATAGACCTAATGCCCACTCCCTCTTAAAATGCTCAGTAACACCTTTCGTTTGATACCCATATCGTACAAACATTCTAGAGTCACACCTGGCCCACCCTAATGGCGATATCTCGAAAAGGCGTCCACCTATAGAACTAAGGATTACTCCCTTTTAAAATACTCATTACCACCTTTCATTTGATACCCATATCGTACAAACACATTCTAGAGTCACCCCTGGCCCACCCTAATGGCGATATCTCGAAAAGGCGTCCACCTATAGACCTAATGCCCACTCCCTCTTAAAATGCTCAGTAACACCTTTCGTTTGATACCCATATCGTACAAACATTCTAGAGTCACCCCTGGCCCACCCTAATGGCGATATCTCGAAAGGGCGTCCTGCTATAGACCTAATGTACACTCCCTCTTAAAATGCTCAGTAACACCTTTCGTTTGATGCACATATCGTACAGACACCCCTGGTCCACCTTTATGGTGATATCTCGAAACGGCGTCCACCTATGGAACTAAGGATCACTCCTTTTCAAAATACTCATTAACAGCTTTCATTTGATACCCATATCGTACAAACACATTATAGAATCACCCCTGGTCCACCTTAATGGGGACATCTCGAAAAGGCGTCCACCGATAGACCGAAGGCCCACTCCCTCTTAAAATGCTCAGTAACACCTTTCATTTGATACCCATATCGTACAAACAAATTCTAGAGTCAGCCCTGTCTACCTTTATGGCGATATCCCTAAATGGCGTTCATCCATAGAACTATGGCCTACTCTCTCTTAAAATACTCTTTAATACCTTTCATTTGATACACATGTTATACAACCACATTCCAGGGTTACCCCAGATTGATTTTCCTTATTTTGTCTCCATAGCTCTCAACTGAGTATGTTATGTTCGGTTACACCCGAACTTAGCCTTCCTTACTTGTTTATTTTATATTTATCTTAAAAATTGTTTAGATATGTTCAAATTTCACCAAATGTTTACGTGTATAGCATATACTGTTGTCTGAAAAAATCATAGAGACCGGTGGTATATATAGTATATATCTCATACAACCGATTGTTGAGATAAGAAAGTTTGCGCAATTTCTTCCCCATTTTAACAGCTAGAAGCTTCAAATTTCACCAAATGCTTACGTGTATAGCATATATTGTTGTCTAAAAAAATCATTGAGATCGGTGGTATATATAGTATATATCTCATACAACCGATTGTTCAGATAAGAAACTTTGCGCAGTTTCTGCCCCATTTTAGCAGCTAGAAGCTTCAAATTTCACCAAATGCTTACGTATATAGCATATATTGTTATCCGAAAAAATCATAGAGATCGGTTGTATATATATTATGTACCCCATATAAACTGTATTTTTTTACCTCTTTTTTACGGCTAGAAGCTTCAAAATTCATCAAATTTCATCAAATAGTTACGTTTACGTCATATATTGTTGAAATAAGTGATTCGTAGTCATAGTTTTTACACGCAGACCACAAAAAACCTGAAACTTTGAATCCTCACACAAAGTACCTACCTATTTTTTATTTTTTATCTTAAAAATCGTTTAGGTATGTAGATCTGTTCATTATATATTTCTTATCTTATACATCCGATTATTCGGAGATTACGAACGGCATAAGATTATTGTTCAGCACAATTCATGAAAGGTATGAAGTCTTCGGCACAGCCGAAGACAGTCCCGTCCTTATTTGTTTTAATTTGACTTTAAACAAATTTTTTTTAATTGGGCGTGGTCGTTCCCTGATTTTGCAAATTTTTATTAAGAATACATATAGCAATAGGAGTAATGTTCCTGCCAAATTGCATCATGATATCTTCAACGACTGCCAAATTACAGCTTGCAAATTTTCTAAATTACCCTCTTTTAAAAGTGGGCGGTGCCACATCCATTGTCCAAAACTTTACTAATTTTCTATTCTGCGTCATAAGTTCAGCTCACCTACCAAGTTTCATCACTTTATCCGTCTTTGGTAATGAATTATCGCACTTTTTCGAATTTACGAAAATTTCGATATCGAAAAAGTGGGCGTGGTTATAGTCCGATATCGTTCATTTTAAACAGCGATCTGAGATGAGTGCCCAGAAACCCACATACCAAATTTCATCAAGATACCTCAATATTTACTCAAGTTATCGTGTTAACGGACGGACGGACGGACGGACATGGCTTAATCAAACTTTTTTTCGATACTGATGATTTTGATATATGGAAGTCTATATCTATCTCGATTCCTTCATACTTTTACAACCAACCGTTATCCAATCAAAGTTAATATACTCTGTGAGCTCTGCTCAACTGAGTATAAAAATAGGTAGGTACTTTGTGTGAGGATGCAAAGCTTCACGTTTTTGGTGGTCTGCATGTAAAAACTATGACTACGAATCACGCATTCCAACAATATATGACGCAAACGTAACTATTTGATGAAATTTGATGAATTTTGAAGCTTCTAGCCGTAAAAAAGGGGCAAAAATAACATTTTATATGGGGTATATAATATATATACCACCGATCTCTATGATTTTTTCAGACAACAATATATGCTATATACGTAAGCATTTGGTGAAATTTGAAGCTTCTAGCTGTTAAAATGTGGCAGAAATTGCGCAAAGTTTCTTATCTGAACAATCGGTTGTATGAGATATAAACTATTTATACCACCGATCTCTATGATTTTTCCGACAACAATATATGCTATTCACGTAAGCATTGCGTGAAAGTTGAAGCTTCTAGCTGTTAAAATGGGGCTGAAATTGCAAAAAAAAAATATATATATACTATATATATACTATATATACCATCATATATATATTATATATATCACCGATCTCTATGATTTTTTCACACTATATAGCTGTTAAAATGGGGTAGAAATTGCGAAAAGTTTCTTATCTGAACAATCGGTTGTATGAGATATATAATATATATACCACCGATCTCTATAATTTGTTCAGACAACAATATATGCTACATACGTAAGCATTTAGTGAAATTTGAAGCTTCTAGTTGATAAAATGGGGCTGAAATTGCGAATATATATATATATATATATACTATATATACCACCATATATGTACTATATATACTACCGATCTTTATAATTTTTTCAGACAACAATATATGCTATATACGTAAGCATTCGTTGAAATTTGAAGCCTCTAGCTCTTAAAATAGGGCAGTAATTA